>NC_038249.2:12936380-12947424 GCF_000004515.6 Glycine max | reverse complement strand
TACCAAATCCCGTGAAAGGTTCATTATATAATCACTTGAATCCTAGCAAGTCCTCCATCCACGTCTTAAAATTAACTACTAGCGAGTCTCAGTCCAGTTAGCACACCAACCCCAAATCCAAAGGTTCATTTCAATATGACCATCATGTCAAGTTTTGGACCTTTGACCATTCTTAGTATAGTCTTGTTAGTGGTTGGTGTCATTGTCTCTGGGGCTGAAGCTAGGCCAAGGGCTTTCTTTGTGTTTGGAGATTCACTTGTTGATAATGGAAATAACAATTACTTGGCTACCACCGCACGTGCCGATGCCCCTCCTTATGGGATTGATTACCCTCCAAGTCATAGACCAACTGGTCGTTTCTCCAATGGCTACAACATTCCTGATCTTATCAGTTTAGTTCACACATCTCTTTGCACATTTTCAACCCTTTTTTTTTTTTTTTTGCTTCAGCATTCATCTTTTAAGCTTCATTTTCATCATTCACATTTCAAGTTTGAACCCTTTTTTTTTGTCGTGTAGCTTTGCATATAATAATTAACTTAACATATACGTATAAAGTGTATGTCTAACTAATTGGGATGTTTCAGGTCAGCGACTTGGTGCTGAGTCTACATTGCCATACTTGAGTCCAGAATTAAGAGGAAATAAGCTCCTTGTTGGTGCCAATTTCGCTTCAGCTGGAATTGGAATACTTAATGACACTGGAATTCAGTTTGTAAGTTCATTAATTACTTGTTAGTTACTTGTCATGTTATGTCCAAAACCTTAAGCACAGAATGTATAAATATAATCCAAGATGAATTCTAAAATAAGAACAACTGTAATATTTAAGGCTAATAATTATAAGGATTGCTTTGCACTTAAAAATGATCGTGTGATACTTTTGTAGGTAAACGTAATCAGAATGTATAGACAGCTAGAATATTTTAAGGAGTATCAAAACCGAGTGAGTGCTCTAATTGGAGCTTCAGAGGCTAAGAATTTGGTGAAACAAGCACTAGTTCTCATCACTGTAGGTGGCAATGATTTTGTAAACAACTACTTCTTGGTGCCTAATTCAGCAAGGTCTCGCCAATACCCATTACCTCAATATGTCAAGTATCTCATCTCTGAGTACCAAAAGCTTTTACAGGTAGCACCCTATTGATGAAACAAAGGGTTAATATATACTAAATGTCTTCAGATCCCTCTTTCTCATAGTCACAAATATATATTGCAGAAGCTGTATGATTTGGGAGCTCGGAGAGTTCTTGTAACAGGCACAGGACCCTTGGGTTGTGTTCCATCAGAATTGGCCCAACGTGGTAGAAATGGACAATGTGCTCCTGAACTGCAACAAGCTGCAGCATTGTTTAACCCACAACTCGAACAAATGTTACTACAACTCAACAGGAAAATTGGAAGTGACGTTTTTATTGCTGCAAACACAGGAAAAGCGCACAACGACTTCGTTACCAACCCCCAACAATTTGGTACTGCAAATAACTTTCATGTCATCTAACGAACCTCTTATATAGCCAAGGTTTTAGATTGTAGTGGCAGTTGTGTTACAACCATTGCCATTTGACGTGGGCCAATTGTGGTTGATACAATTGGCAATCACAACCTGATTTCAATGCAACCAGAATTTTGTGACCACATCACCTCCATAATTTGAAATATTGCTCTGACTAGTGTCGTCATAAAGAAACAAGTACTAACATTTGTGTTATTGTTGCTTTGTGCAGGGTTTGTTACATCACAAGTAGCTTGTTGTGGGCAAGGACCTTACAATGGTCTTGGGCTATGCACAGCACTCTCTAACCTTTGTTCCAACAGAGAGCAGTATGCATTTTGGGATGCATTCCATCCATCTGAAAAGGCCAACAGACTAATTGTTGAGGAAATTATGTCAGGTTCTAAAGCCTACATGAACCCAATGAACCTTAGCACCATCCTAGCTTTGGACGCAAACACATGAAGATACACACATCTAATAAATCCTAGCACTTGTATTGGCCTTCCCTGCTAGTTAATGACATCTCTCTTTCCACATTTTTAGATTCTAATTGTGGTTATTGTATTAATATGAGTGAGGAACAAAATTGAGAAAAAAAAAAACCTTCCATTTACCAAAAGTAACAACGGAGGATATAATGCAACATTTCCAAAAGCCACTTGTTCCTCGTGCACCCTTGGCGGTTATATGGAAATAACCTCTAGATTTATATATAAGTAAAAAATAACTAATTTTATACTAATTAAAAGAGTCCGTTAACATCATTTAATTTTAATAATTTTAATTAAATTAAAAATATTTTAGAAATAATATCATTAAATAGGATAAATTAATTAGATTTTACAAGATAATTTTGATGCTTATATTTGAACCAACAGTAGTAGTATTATTACGTTGTGGCCTGAGATGGTATGCATGTGCCTCTCATAAACCCTCATGGTGTCTTAAAAAGATAGTTGTGCATCAATAACTATGAAGTATGAATATCTTTGTTTTTGAAGTATCATTGTGTTAAACACATTTTCATCATTAACAACTCCCCGACGCTTATATCTATCATGAGTCCGACACTTTTCGTGTCTAATTTAAAAAAAAAAAAATTGTTAGCTTAAAGACTTATGTTGACATCTCTATAAAACTCAGCTGACACTTCCATATGGATAAACACAATTTTTGCAAGGCTCATTAGTTATAGAAAAAACATAAAGGTTGATTTAAGGTCAATATAATTTTCTTAAAAGATACAACTTCATTTTCTTATTTTGGAATTTGTTTTATAAAAAGAAGCTTAATTAGTAATTTAGTCCCCAAATTGTATTAAATAATTTAATCAATCATTATTTCGGTGTGATTTTAAAATAAATCACATTGGTGTGTGCTATATACTATCCAATCATATAATGTCACTTGATTTATTTAGTCATATTAGATCATTTTTTTCATTTTTTGTAATTAAAGCCTAAGGACTTTTTTGCCAATTTTATATTATTTTTACTTTTAT
Source organism: Glycine max (assembly GCF_000004515.6). NCBI lineage: Eukaryota > Viridiplantae > Streptophyta > Magnoliopsida > Fabales > Fabaceae > Glycine > Glycine max. The sequence continues at coordinate 12,944,425 of NC_038249.2, read as the reverse complement.
TTTTAATTTAATGTATTTAAAAAGATACTTTAATCCCTAATTAATTCTTAATCTTCCTAATTCTAAGAAGGGTGTATTTGATTAGAATTTTAAAAGACTATTTTAACATAAAAAGTCTTGTGAATTTAAAGATTATGTATGAATATTATAACTTATCAAATTTTTTTACAAGACTTTTATGATAATTTGGATTTTAATGAATTTATATCATAAGAATTTAAAATATTTGAAAGGACTTTAGATTTATAAGATTTGAAAGGATTATGTAAATTTTTAAAAATAAATTCAAAATTACAAGAGTTAGTGAAAAAAATGATAAGGTTTGAATAAATAAAAAGTAAAACCAAAATAATTTTTTTAATCTTTTAATAGCTATATTGATTATACCTTTATGTTCTCCTATACTAATCTTTCTTCCAATAGCATCTTCTCATTCTCACTTTTAGATTTGAACAATAAATTTAAAATTATATGTTGATTTTTTGATTTTTTTTAATTACTACAATTATTTCATGATAGATCTAATGACATGTTTAAATGGGATACAATAATAAGCATATACTAGAAGGAAGTAGTGAGGGTGAAAAATTAGTAGGAGGGTTACTGAGTTATATGAATAATGAAATTAAAGGTGACAGTCACAAAAACATTACATCGAACAGGTTATGAGTGTAGTCAATATAAGGAAATTATGGTTAGTCTTAGCACATAAGAAATTTAGAAAACAGAGAAAAGTGTAGAAGGAGTATATTTGACACTTTTTATTCCAAAGGAATAAGAGAAATATACATGACACATGCATCTTGAAGAATATTAAAGAGAAATATGTAATAAAAAAATTTTGATCACAGTTTTAAAGGTATGAAACTTTAACGCTTCCTCTTCATAACTTCTTATTTTTGCTTCATTTTGATGTCGATACTCAAGAATATTATAAAGAAGTCGTTATATTGCCTAGGACCCACAAAATTTACATGGCGTCCTACTTGTCACTTAGAGATACATGTCAATCCTCCATGTCAGTCTTGCTACAGAAGCACGTAACCTAACTAATATTCAAATGTATTTGAATATCTTATCCATCGGTAGGTAATTAATTATCTACAACGTCACATTATCTACAAGGTACGATTATCTTCTACCTTTTATCTATAGGCAAATGTTTATCTCTAACGTTATCTATAAGCTCCAGGCTATTATCTACAAGGCTACAATAGCCCCTACAAACAAGGGCCATCAACCATGCTCAACTATTATAAATACAGGTTTCATCGAACTACTATACATAACTTGCTCGCACACTCAACACACAATAACAAACTTGTGCCTCCCTCTTCCTCTCTCCCTCATACGAGCTCCTGATAGCATATACTTGCTTTTCTTTCCTTACACATATTTTTACTTGAGCGTTGGAGTCCTTTGTTTTTCAGGTCCCCCCTCCTATCAAAGGTACCTCTCTAATCGACGTGTGAAGTTCAAGACCTCACTTAACCACATCCACTCTGACGTGTCACGGTTCTGAATTTTGGTAAGTACAATTGGAGCCCACCGTAGGGTCGCGACAAAACATACCTTGCGGCTTCTCATCAATCCTCTCACATTCACCCATGGTTAGCACTCGATCTGGTCTTAGACGTGAGACCCCCCTCACAGACTCTCATCCCCGTCTGGTACCTATGACAAACACAAACACTACAACAACTCCAAAACTACATTGTTTAGATGGAGCAACGCCAGGAGGAAGAGTTGACAATGCTAAATGCTGACCATGACCAGCTAGAGGCTCGTGTCAGACGTCCCCGGGGCGATGAGTAATCCGCCCACACCTCGCCTGAACGCACCCAAGGGAAATCACACCCCCAACACATAGGCAACACTGCAGATGATTTGAGTCTCTCCCACATGCACCGCAAAGCGCAGATTGTCCGTCGGCATCTTTTTGTCGACCATATTTTGGAGGCAGACATACCCTTGGGGTGGAAGCCACTCAACCTCAATCGGTACGATGAGACAACAGATCCAAATGAGCATCTAGATGTCTTCCTGACATAGGCAAACCTCTATCCCAACAATGGCGGGATCCTATGTCGTGTCTTCCCTACATCCCTCAAGGGAGCAACATTGACCTGGTACGGTGGACTTCTACCTAGGTGCATAAACAGCTTCGACACCCTTGTCGAACGATTCAGTGCACAGGTCATCGGTAACAGGTCTCACCGCATGACCTCGGCCGCCTTGGCCAATTAATGACAAGAAAACGACGAGTCCCTCAGAAAGTTCATGGACAAATTTGCGTGAATAACCGTCCAAATCTAAAATCTCAATCCCAAGATAGCGTTTCATTCCATGCTCTTCGCCTTATGCTCCGATATGTTCATAGATAGTCTGTGTAATAAACCACTTGGTAGCATGGAAGAACTGCATGAACGAGCCAATGGCTACATCCAGATTCTATAATGAAGTCTACCAAACCAAATAGAAGCACGACAAGCGCAAAGTAAACACCAAGGCCGACTTGCACAAACCGGACAGGAGGCACAAGGCAGACAAGCGCCACAACACCAAAGACTGTTAGGCCCTGAAGGACAAGATTGAAGAACTTATACAAGGACCAGTGTTCCGCCTCTTTACAATTGCGAAATTTATCAGCAAGTGTACTGAGTCACACAAGTAGTATAAAATGGTAAGACTGAGTATCGTATCCACAAGGAGTTTGTTTCATTCAGAAAAGTGTTCATTCAATAAGTAGACATTTGTATAACATCATGAAATGGAAATAAAAACAAGATATAGTTGCAATTCTAGAGATAATTACAAAATTAACTAAGTAAATGCGAAAGATAAACAGATGATTAAAACGTTGGGCCTTTCTACTGAGTAACTTGATGCAATTAAGGGTTTTTCTCTATCTAATGTTGTTTTTGTGTTCTATGCTGAGGATAATTATTCCAAACATCGATGTCTCGCATGAATGGGCTAATTCTAATTAAACTTCGCTCTCGGATCCCTCGTCGAACTTAGCCTAACCGAACAGTATTAAGATCACAACATATTCAAAACTAAAGTCCCTGCACACCGTGTTCAGACAATACAGTTATCTAGCCCTGCTCTATCCAGTTCTAAGGATTCAAAACATTTTCCAATGCTAAAAATCCTAACTTTACACACAAATGGGTGATCAAACCAAAAGCATGCAAGAACTTGTTAGACAAGTGGCCTCAGATATCTTAAGAAGGGGGGGTTGAATTAAGATATTACAAATTATTTCCCCAATTAAAATTTTATTTCACTTTCTATTCAAGTTATAAATTCCCTTAATAATGAACTTCTTAGATATTGATTCAAACAGAACAATTTGAATATGAATATAAAACAATAATAAATAAAGGAGTTTAAGGGAAGAGAAAGTGCAAACTCAGATTTATACTGGTTCGGCCGCACCTTTGTGCCTACGTCCAGTCCCCAAGCAACCCGCTTGAGAGTTCCACTATCTTGTAAATTCCTTTTACAAGTTCTAAACACACAAGGACAATCCTTCCTTTGTGTTTAGAATTCTTTTACAACAAAAGACCCTTGGTCTCTTAATCCCTTAGAGAATTAGAAAGAGAAGAAGAATGAATCTCTCTTGAAAGAGATAGATTTTACAATCTGAGCACTCAAATGATTCCTTAATGAATTGCAATTGAATTGGCCAAGGAATTCTTAAGAGGATAAAACGATTTTGCTTTTTGAGAGAATAAACACTTGTTGTTCTGAAAAAACTCTAAGCAAATTCGTGTTCTAAGTCACATATATATAGACCATTGGTGGTCATGTAAAAGCCTTTTGAGAAGTTGTGACTCTTAGAAATATTTTTCTGAAAATCTTGTTTGGTAATCGATTACAGGATTTGTGTAATCGATTACAGCTTTCAAAATTTGAATTAAAAACGTTCATTAACTGTTGGTAATCGATTACCAATATTGTATAATTGATTACACAGTCTAAAATTTGAATTCAAATATTTTGTAGTTGTTGTAAAGCATTTTTGGCCACTGGTAATCGATTACATCCTCTGGTAATCGATTACATCCTCTGGTAATCGATTACCAGAGAGTAAATCTCTTGAAAAACACTTTTTAACTTAAATTACTTGGCCAAACCTTTTGCTAAATCAATTAGGAATTCCCTTCCTAAAATACTAGTGATCATCTTGATGCTGTGGCATGTATTCTTGGATCTTTGTCTTGAATTTAAACTTGAAAAGCCCATTTGCATCATTTACATCAAATCATCATGATCATCATCAAAACACCAAAGGCATTTGCTTCTACAGAACTAAATGCAAATAGAAGCAATGAACACATCAAAACAACATTAAATAGATATTAAAGAGTATTTACATCAAGGCTTAGCAGAAATTCCCAATCAAGAACTTAGCCTTCCATTGCAAGGCAGCACCTTTCAACTATAAGATGAGGGTTTTTGAAGAAAATTACAGATTACACAGTGGTAGGGATGTCTCCTCCACCTCTAAGAACCTAGAAATTACTCCTAAACCTAGAATCTTCTTGAAAGCTAAGGTTTTTGGCTTCCTTGCTCTGTTTTTCGCCTCTGTTTTTCTCTCTATGCTCTTGGATATGCTCCTCCTTGATTTTTCCAACTTCAGCCTTTAAAAGGGTTTTCTGTCCTTAAAGGCTCGCTTAGTGTCATTTTCGCGCTGAGTGCGAGTTAGTAAATTTTGGCTTAGCGCGTCAGGTGCGCTAAGCGCCAGAAGAAACAAATGACTCGCTGGGCGAGCTGATGGCGTGCTGAGCACGTGCATGCGTGGCAAATTCTCTTCCAGATTCTCCTCACTCGCTAAGCGAGCTAATGTCTCGCTTAGCGGATGTTGCTCGCTAACCACATGTGCCTCGCTTAGCGAGACACCAGCTACTACAACCTTCTTATTCTTCATCTATTCACTTGAAACTAAAGTTGAAAACTCATTAATTCACAATGAAGGGAATATCTACTACATAAAAATCAAACTAAACCTAAAAATATGTACAGACTTACAAAAAGAACCATAAATTGGGGAAAAGACATGATTTTCATAAAGCTTTTCAACATAAAAGTTAGTCGTAAATGACGACTAACAACCAGCGACCATGCTCAACTACTATAAATATAGGTTCCATTGAACCACTCTATACGACTTGCTCACACATTCAACACACGGCAACAAACATGTGCCTCCCTCTCCCTCTCTCGCTTATAGGAGCTCCTTACAACATATACTTGATTTTCTTCCCTTACACATATTTTTACTTGAGCATGAGTCCTTTGTTTTGCATGTTTTCCTTTTTGTCAAATATACCTCTTCAAGCCGACATGTGAAGTTTGGGACCCCACTCAACCACGTTCACTTTAACATGTCACGATTCCAGATTTTGATAAGAACACTTGTCATAGATAACTTCAACCCAAATTATTTGTATGTTCTTTTTGAAATCAATACTCGATAATATTATGAAAAAGTTATCCAAAATAATATTCTTGACATGAAGAGACCTTATTACATGTGATATTTAGAGAAGTAATATAATAGTAGTAGGTTCACTTAAGTGTGTTTCATTATTATTTTCTCTGTATATATATAACTCTTTAAAAAATGACAATGAAAAAATTGATGCAAAAGCATCATAGGTATTTTATAGAGATAATTATGTTAAATAGTACATAATTTCAAACACTTATTAAATTTAATCTAATAATAATAAATATTATTTCTTATATTTATGATACATAATGAATATTCATTATTCGTTAATGTCTAAATTTTTAAGAATAAAAAAATCATAATATCTTATAATTGGCCGTTATGAAAATAATAATAATAATTATTATTATTATTATTATTATTATTGTTATTATTAAAAAACTAATTTTTGATCCGATGCATAGGGTTAACAACTTTTTGTGTATATATAAGGTGATTTTTATGTATTTTTTTTACACAAACAAGAATCATCCCAAAAAATATAGGTATTTTTTGTGTTGAATTATTTATGATGAGGTACAATAAAAAAAGCATCCCGAAATAAGTCATTACAATAAAATAAAGATAACATAACAAAATAATTTAGTTATTATGTAACAAAACGTGTATTGATGTTAGAAATAGATTTCTCATCATTATTTAAGCCTATTTAGTTTTCTTATAAATGAGTATAAATCGTCGAAACATATCCTTAATTCTTCAATTATTGGTCACATGTCCAAAATATCTAATCAAATAAAATTAATTCAATATAGTGAAATTGATATTAAATTGTTGATCAATTAATTTAATTTTTTATAGCAATTTTACATGAGATATATGTGTGTGTTAACAAAATGAAAACCTTTGTTGTGGTATGTTTTTGATGATGATGTCTAGAGTGTGAAAGTTAAACAACTTTCGCACGGTACGAAAGGAATTGGGACCGTCAGATTTAAATCTAGCGATGCAATGAGGAATCGGTTGCATCAGTTGTTTCATAAATTATTTTCATTTTGCACGTATAACGAAAAGAGTGGACTGACAAAGCTGTTCACGTTTCTAATTACCATATTGTCCCTTCACCTTTTCTTCTCAACTTTGTTTGTTATTCCTGTATTTCTCTCGTCTTCTCATCCCTATTTTTGTTAATATTAGCAACTTAATAAACCTCATGAGAATATGAAGTAAATTTTAAAAAAAAAACTTTAAGCAAAATTAGCAAATTAAACTAGTATTGGAATTTTAAAAAAAAATATGGACTTAGAACAATATAAAATAGTTTTTAACTGCTTCGGTAAAACGTATATTATATAATTAATTATAATTCTAATTATTATAAAATTTTTGAAAATTTAAAATTTTGGTTAGATTTATCATATAATTAAATACAATTCCAAGTATTATAAAATTAAAATAAAATAAAATAAAAATTTTAATTAGACAGTCTTACCTTTTATTGTATAATATTTAAAGTATAATTATAATATTATAATTTTAGTAGTATTAAAATAAATTAAAAAACACAGTAAAAAAATAATTGATACATATATCTTATACAATAGATATAAAATTTCAAAGAGCGGTAACTATTATATTGAAAAAATATTGAAAATATTTTAAAAAATATTTATTGAAAATATCTTTAAATAAAAATATATTAAAAATATCTTTAAAAATATTTATTTAGGAGTTATTTTTTACTCAAGTGATAAGAATTGATATTTTTATTATTTATGGCTTGCAAGTATGAAAAGAAGATTAAAATAAAAAAAGATAATGATAATAGCTAAATATGAGCTATTTTTTGTAATAAAAATATATTGAAAATATTTTTACAGATATCTAAGTAGGAGTTATTTTTTGTTGTCACCCAAATCAATGTGGCAAGAGTATGAATGAGATCAGTGAGATCCTGGTTCAAGGAGAAAAAAGACAGCAAAGGGCGGTCGCGTTTCAACTCGTATTCCTATTAGAAGAAAATGAACGGAAAAGTAGAAAAAAATGTGAAATTTATCGGCAGGGTGGTCATAATAGAAACAATTGTCCTATCATATCTCTATTTTTTCTTAGCCAACTCTAATTGTTTAAGTATTTTATTGATAATGTAATATAATGTTCTTCTATAATTAAACAAAAAGTCTTCTCATTTTTAATTAAATCTAATGACATAAACAAACTAATTATATTAAAAATAATTATATTAGAAAATTCAAATTTTAAATAAAAATATTCACCTAAAAAATTTGTTAAGTAAATTAAATAATAAAACAAAAATAATTATATTTAATAATATCATTTTCTTTAAAAAAACAAAATTATAAAATTTAATTTAATAAATAAGTAATTTTAAAACTAATTAAAAATTATATAATATAATATTTTTATTTTTATGATATTTTAAATTAAAAAAAGAGAGAGAGTCTCAAATAGTGTATATTAGGAATTAAATTACAAATTAGAGTAGATTGAAAAAAAAAACAAGATAAAAGATGTATTTACGAGAAAAAAAAACCCATCTTATAGGTCTGTATGTAAATCCAAT